>NC_037669.1:103572398-103572691 GCF_003255815.1 Theropithecus gelada
AAATTTGCCGGGCGCGGTGGCTCAAGCCTGTAATCCCAGCACTTTGGGAGGCCGAGACGGGCGGATCACGAGGTCAGGAGATCAAGACCATCCTGGCTAACACGGTGAAACCCCGTCTCTACTAAAAAAAAAAAAATACAAAAAAACTAGCCGGGCGAGGTGGCGGGCGCCTGTAGTCCCAGCTACTCGGGAGGCTGAGGCAGGAGAATGGCGTAAACCCAGGAGGCGGAGCTTGCAGTGAGCTGAGATCTGGCCACTGCACTCCAGCCTGGGCGACAGAGCGAGACTCCGCC